>NW_024103776.1:0-18397 GCF_003945595.2 Pipra filicauda | reverse complement strand
CCCTGTCTTTCAACACTTTTGTTCTTTTTAGGGCTCCTCGCTGCCCGGGGGCCGCAGCGCGCCTTCCGCGCGCCTGCTTCCCTGGCCGTTGTGGCGGCCGCAGCCAGGCGCTGAGTGCCCGCTCCCCGCGCGGGCAGGGCCAGGAGTGGCGGGGCAGCGTCGGCGCCTCGAGGACTCCCGGGATTCCCTCGCCGGTTTCCAGGCAACGCTCCCCGCGCGCTCCTCGCTCCACGGCCGAACGTGCGCAGCCAATGGGAGGCGGTGGAGTGGGCGGGGCGAGGCGGGGATTGGGCGGGGCGGGGGCGGGGCCGAGAGGGGCGGTTGGTGGGGTTTGGGTGAGGGTGGGAGCGGGCGGGGCCGGGAGCGGGAGCGCTGCCGCTGAGCGACCCCCGGGCAGCGGCCCCCGGGCAGCGGCCCCGGTGCGCGGCCCCAGGGGAGAGACCCCCGGTTCGTGGCCCCCGGTGCGCGGCCCCGGCGAGTGGCCGCTGGTGAGCGGCCCCCAGTAAATGACAGCCGGTGAGCGACCCGCGGTGAAGAAGCCCCGGTAAGTGAGCCCTGGGGAGGGACCGCGGTGAGCGACCCGCGGTGAACAACCCCTGGCACGTGAGCCCCGGGGAGGGACCCTCGGCAAGTGACCCCCGGTGAGTGAGCCCCGGGGAGGGACCCCCAATGAGTGAGCCCCGGGGAGGGATCCCCTGTGCGCGGCCCCCGCGGGGTGTCGGGCCGGGGCTGGGCGCGTTCCTTCCCCGTGCAGAGCCGAGCGGGGCCGTGGCGGGAGCGGGGCCGGTGCGGAGCCGGCCGGGGGGGCAGAGGGGAGCCCTGAGCCGCCTTCTGCCGAGGGGGCTGCTGGAAAGGAGCCTGCGCTGGGAGGACCGGGGCACGTGGCCCGAGGCTGAGGCAGGGGAGCTTCAGGTCAGCTCCTGGAGAAAGGGTTCTGGCTGTGTTTTTCGGGGGGGGGGCTCGGGCACTGCAATGGGTTGCCCAGGCGGAGCCAGCACCCCGGCAGGTGTTTCAGAGGCGCCTGCATCTGGCCATGGCTGACACGCTTTAGTGGTTTGGGGGTTCCTGGGGCAGTGCTGGGTTGACAGTTGGACTTGATGGAATCATGGAACGGGCTGAGTTGGGAGGGTCCCACTGGCACCGTGGAGTCCAGCTCCTGAGTTTTAGGCACCACTAAAGGAACTGAATCTGCATCGAGCTGTTTGGCTCCAAAAACTCTTCTGCCCCTAGTCCTCTGTTCATTACCCGTGTAGAACTCTCATCAGGAACCCCAAACTTTCTTGTGTGTATTTGTATAGATATGTAGAGATATGTAGAGGTAGATAGATATACATACATAGATATGTATAGGTATACATTTGTGTGTATCTGTATAAGATTCTGTATCTTTGGATGTGATATTGGCATGCTATTGTTGTGTGGCAACAAGTGGACTTAAAAGGTTACAACACTTTAGGAGATCACCTTTCTGCTTATGGGTTCTATTTTTTAAAGAAGGTAACAAGAAAAGGACTCTTTAGCCAAATATAAGTTAAGACATTAATCCGAGCAAATGTATGGATTTTTATTTCCAATTGTACAACAAGTCATTCAACTATTTGCATACTCCAAAGCTGGGTTGGAAACTTCTCCCTCAGAAACAAGAAAAACTGTTTTCCGAGGCTGTTACTGACAGCCATGGCAGAGTTTCCAATAACAACTCTCCATTCTTGAAATGCAAAGCCTGAAAAATGAAACAAGCGTTAACCTGGAATTCTTGTTGCCAGCACTGATCTGGACAGAAGTTATTAGAGGGTGGAGCAAAGCTAGCACCACAAACAACCTTGGGCTCTGCATTCGTTGGTCATGGCAACAAAGTTTTGCTTTTCAACCCATCTGCTAAGGAAACCTTGCCAGAACTGTGAGTTTATAACACTACTTTTCTTAAGAAGTTAGGAGGCCTTAATCCAGTGTACACAGATGAGACCCTGAAATAGGAGAGAGGCCAGTTGCTGATGATCAGTGCAGATGAGGAATCAGCTCTGCTGAGTAGGCTTCAAGCTTTGTGATTTTTACAAGTGCACTATTTCAACTCTGTTGTAGAAGAAACACTCTTTTCTGTTTGATCAACTTTCCACTTTCAGAATACTGGAGTTTATCCCTCAAATTCAGCCTGTAGTTTCAAAAGATAAAAATCCTTCGAGGAAACCTTTCAGCCTCAGGAGCCAATTGCAACATGCCCAGGGAAGTTCAGCAACAGCACCATTCAGTAAATACACTGTTCTGGACCAGACATCCCAGAGAGATTGAGCTCCAGTGCTAAACCCCATAGAGTGTCAACTGCCATAAGAGCTGATTTTTGGCTTCGCTGAGATTCTCTCTTGTTTCCTTTGGTGTACCTGGCACATCTGGAGCAAGGGCTCAGGGCAGAAGTACATCCTTAGCAGGGTCAGTGCAGATCATGTCACAAGAGTATCGATTTCTGTAATTAAGGAAGGCAATTAGATACAGGAATTTATTTTTCTAGCCCCTCTTTCTCGACTACCGGTGTCTTACTTCATCATGCCCTGTGAGCAGTCCCAGTGCTCTGTGATTGATGCCGTAAGGGACTTGCTAACAGGGAACAAACACCTTGTAGAAAAAAGGTGCCACCACAGAAAGTTCTTGCTTCCCAAGAAGTGCCCAGGCTGCCCCAACAACTGCACCTGAAACCAAAGGATCCAGACTTACTTTCCTGTGGAAAAGAGCTGCTCATCCATTTTTCAGCCCTGCGCTACAATGACCAAAATAACTCCCAAAATTGAATCCAACTAAAGATTGCTGCCAGACAAAAGGTGCCACCACAGAAAACGCTTGCTGCCCAAGAAGTGCCTAGGCTGCCCCACCAACTGCACCTCCAAACCAAAGCTTCCAGACTTTTTTTCCTGGTGGAAAGAGCTGCTGTTCCCTTTTTTCTGCCCTGCGCTGCAATGGCCGGTCCCAGCTCCTGGAAAATTGAATGTAAATGAAGATTCCTGCCAGAGAAAAGGTGCCACCACAGAAAGCTCTTTGCTGCCCAAGAAGTGCCCAGGCTGCCCCACCAACTGCACCTCCAAGCCAAAGCTTCCAGACTGTTTTTCCTAGGGAACGGCCTGCTGTTCCCTTTTTTCAGTTCTGCGCTGCAATGGCCTGTCCCACCTTTTGAAAAATTGAAAGCAAATGAAGATTGCTGCCAGACAAAAAGTGCCACCACAGAAAACTCTTCCTGCCCAAGAAGTGCCCAGGCTGCCCCACCAACTACAGCAGAAGTGAAAGGATCCAGAGATTTTTCCTTAGGGAAAGAGCTGCTGTTCCCTTTTTTCAGCCCTGCGCTACAATGACCTGTCCCACCTCCTGAAAAACTGAATGCAAATGAAGATTCCTGCCAGACAAAAGGTGCCATCACAGAAAGGTCTTGCTGCCCAAGACGTGCCCAGGCTGCCCCAACAACTACACCTCAAAACCAAAGCTTCCAGACTTTTTTTCCTGGTGCAACGGGCTGCTGTTCCCTTTTTTTCAACCCTACTCTGCAATGGCCTCTCCCACCTTTTGGAAAATTGAATCCAAATGAAAATTCCTGCCAGACAAAAGGTGCCACCACAGAAAGATCTTTGCTGCCCAAGAAGTGCCCAGGCTGCCCCAACAACTACACCTCAAAGCCAAAGCTTCCAGACTTTTTTTCCTTAGGGAAAGAGCTGCTGTTCCCTTTTTTCAGCTCTGAGCTGCAATGGCCTGTCCCACCTCCTGGAATATAGAATCCAAATGAAGATCCCTACCAGACAAAGGTGCCACCACAGAAGGATCTTTGCTGCCAAGAAGTGCCAAGGCTGCCCCAACAACTACACTTGAAGCCAAAGGTTCCAGACTTTTTTTCCTTAGGGAAAGAGCTACTGTTCCCTTTTTTCAGCCCTGTGCTGCAGTGGCCTGTCCCACCTCCTGAAAAACTGAATGCAAATGAAGATTCCTGCCAGACAAAAGGTGCCACCACAGAAAGATCTTTCCTGCCCAAGAAGTGACCAGGCTGCCCCACCAACTGCACCTCAAAGCCAAAGCTTTCAGACTGTTTTTCCTTGGGAAAGGCCTGCTGTTCCCTTTTTTCAGCCCTGTGCTGCAATGACCTGTCCCACCTCCTGAAAAATAGAAACCAAATGAAGATTCCTACCAGACAAAGGGTGCCACCACAGAAAGATCTTTGCTGCCCAAGAAGTGCCAAGGCTGCCCCAACAACTACACTTGAAGCCAAAGGTTCCAGACTTTTTTTCCTTAGGGAAAGAGCTGCTGTTCCTTTTTTTCAGCCCTGCGCTGCAATGGCCTGTCCCACCTCCTGGAAAATTTACTCCGAATGAAGATTCCTGCCAGACAAAAGGTGCCACCACAGAAAACTCTTGCTGCCTAAGAAGTGCCCAGCCTGCACCAACTACACCTGAAGCCAAAGCTTCCAGAGATTTTTCCTGGTGGAAAGAGCTGCTGTTCCCTTTTTTCAGCCCTGTGCTGCAATGGCCGGTCCCACCTCCTGAAAAATAGAATCCAAATAAAGATTGCTGCCAGACAAAAGGTGCCACCACAGAAAGATCTTTGCTGCCCAAGAAGTGCCCAGGCTGTCCCATAAACTGCACCTCAAAGCCAAAGCTTCCAGACTTTTTTCCTGGTGGAAAGAGCTGCTGTTCCCTTTTTTCAGCCCTGTGCTGCAATGGCCGGTCCCACCTCCTGAAAAATAGAATCCAAATAAAGATTGCTGCCTGACAAAAGGAGCCACCACAGAAAGATCTTTGCTGCCCAAGAAGTGCCCTGGTTGCCCCAACAACTGCAGCAGAAGCGAAAGGATCCAGAGATTTTTTCTGGTGGAAAGAGCTGCTGTTCCCTTTTTTCAGCCCTGTGCTGCAATGGCCGGTCCCACCTCCTGGAAAATTGAATCCAAATAAAGATTGCTGCCAGACAAAAGGTGCCACCACAGAAAACTCTTGCTGCCCAAGAAGTGCCCAGCCTGCACCAACTATACCTGAAGCCAAAGCTTCCAGACTGTTTTTCCTGGTGGAAAGAGCTGCTGTTCCCTTTTTTCAGTTCTGAGCTGCAGTGGCCTGTCCCACCTTTTGAAAAATTGAAAGCAAATGAAGATTGCTGCCAAACAAAAGGTGCCGCTAGAAAAAGCTCTTTGCTGCCCAAGAAGTGCCCAGGCTGCCCCACCAACTACACCTGAAGCCAAAGCTTCCAGACTGTTTTTCCTGGTGGAAAGAGCTGCTGTTCCCTTTTTTCAGTTCTGCGCTGCAATGGCCTGTCCCACCTTTTGAAAAATTGAAAGCAAATGAAGATTCCTGCCAGACAAAAAGTACCACCACAGAAAACTCTTGCTGCCCAAGAAGTGCCCAGGCTGCCCCACCAACTGCAGCAGAAACGAAAGGATCCAGAGATTTTTCCTGAGGGAAAGAGTTGCTGTTCCGTTCTCTCAGCCCTGTGCTGCAATGGCCTGTCCTACCTCCTGAAAAATTGAATCCAAATGAAGATTCCTGCCAGAGAAAAGGTGCCGCCACAGAAAGATCTTTGCTGCCCAAGAAGTGCCCAGACTGCCCCACCAACTGCACCTCAAAGTCAAAGCTTCCAGACTTTTTTTCCTTTGGGAAAGAGCTGCTGTTCCCTTTTTGCAGCCCTGTGCTGCATTGGTCGGTCCCACCTTTAAAAAAATTGAATCCAAATGAAGATTCCTGCCAGACAAAAGGTGCCACCACAGAAAACTCTTGCTGCCCAAGAAGTGTCCAGGCTGCCCCACCAACTGCACCTGAAGCAAAAGGATCTAAAGATTTTTCCTGGTGGAAAGGGCTGCTGTTCCCTTTTTTCAGCCCTGGGCTGCAATGGCCAAAATAGATCCAAAAATTGAATGCAAATGAAGATTCCTGCCAGATAAAAGGTGCCACCACAGAAGCTCTTGCTGCCCAAGTAGTGCCTAGGCTGTTGCACCAACTGCCCCTCAAAGCGAAAGCATACAGACTTTCTTTTTTGGGATAAAGGCTGTTGTTTGTTTCTTTTTGGAACCCTGCACTCGTCTCCCAACATTGAAGACAAATGACACTTTATCCCAAATATGAGGTGCCCAATCCATGCGTCCCTTGATGCTCTCCCAGTGCCACATCAGGATCCTGTGCAGCAACACGTGCTGCGTTGTCTCCTATGGCAAAAGCAGGTGTTCCCGACTCCAGGGCTCTTCCCCGATCCAGTATGGCAGGAGCAGGGGACGGAGTATCTCGGCACCTCAGTTACTTCTGGCAAGAGACTCCATCCCTCCCAGAGCCTTTGGGAGACCTGCCAGAGTCACACACAGGAGCCCCTCTGGCCAGGTCTCCCTGCTGCCGGGGAGGGGCGGGGAAGAGCAGAGCCCGCTCCTCGCCGAGGATGCACGTGGCAGCAAAAGGCTGCGGGTAGGAGTGGGAGCCCAGGCCATTGCCATCTAAGATTCCCAGGAGCAGGTGGCCCAGCAGCTCCTGTCCCCAAGACACTGGTTCTCAATCCACGGCTCCCGGGAAGCTGCGGCTTTGCCGGAGGAGAAGATCCTTTCTGTGGTGCTGGACAAGATCGTCCAGTGACGAAGGCAAGTGTTTCCAACTCCAGGGCTGTCTCTTGAGCCGCTTCTAGAGTAGAATATCAGGGAATATCTCCGCATCTCTGTTCCTTCCTGCGATAGCCTCCATCCCTTCCCCAAGCTCTGGCAGTCCTGGTGGACTGCAGACAGATTAGCCTCTGCCTAAGGGGCAAAATCCAGCCTATACGGTGTAAGGGGGGATACTTTTGAATTAGATGATCAATGGAGCATAGAGGCGTGAGAACGGAATCATATTAGGATGTGAAACCAGCTAGAGTATGGTACAATGTAACTTATGGCACAAGCTAATTGTAAGGTCCATTGTGCTTTTTAGCAAGTCAGCTTGATATCCCCTATTATCAGAGCTGAGTTCTTCCTTGGTTTTGCTACATATTGCAAGATAGATACATCTACCCTTGAAACACAATGGGAGAGGTCATCCATAGGGGTGAGAAAGATGATGATGGGAGAAAGATTATGTGGGCAGGGGTCGCTGGCCCCTTGCCCTACAAGTAGGGCATGCGCAGACTGTTGCCATTAGGTAATGATTAGGCGGGGTTTGGCTGCCATTCAGGCATCACCTTATACTACGTACTGGCCCTACGTAGTGTAATGTGGAACTGATAAAAATGGGGTGTCGGAGCTGCTGAGTCGAGCGATACTCATTATTCTACCACCGAGACTGTGTTGCTCCACGGGGACGCCCGCTAAGCACGGGTACCGACCAGCTGCTGCAGATCCTGACATCCCTGGCCTGTCTGTGTGGGTAAGCACAGTTTGATAGGAAGCAACTGAGAGAACAAACTTTTTAATATCCTTTTAGTGTTCCTTTAACTCCCCTTTTATGTTTATAGTCTTTTTTTTCCTTTAGTTTCCCTTTTTACTAACCAATATCGTGTTATCCATAATACTGTGTTAAGATCCTTATTTTGTTTCCCCTTTTTCACTAGTTAATACTGTATTAAATGCTGTTTGTAGTGTTTGTTTTAATGCCACCCGATAAGGTAGTTATTTTGTATCCTTTTTTAGTTTTTAATTCCTCTTGCTAAGTTTATTACTATTATTATTATTCTCACTGTAATAAAAGATATTTTGTGTGCTTGAGTATTTTTTGGCACTTGTCTTTATTCCGGACACGTATCCGAACGTACTGCTACATACGGCAAGGACTTCCAGTAGTTCAGTTTTGAGCCAGTAGGGCACTGCAGTACTGTTGTGTAAACACTAAATAAGGAGAAGGGGAAGGAAGAAAATAGAAACTTTTTTTTTTTTGGTTGCAAATAGTTTTTTTTCACGTGGGTTTAGGGTGGATATTTGGGAAAGGTTCTTCCCTCCGAGGGTGGTTGGCACTGGACCAGGCTCCCCAGGGCAGTGGTCACAAACCAAGGCTGGCAGAGTTCAGGCACACGGTGTGACTCTTGGGGTCGGTCCTGTGCCGGGCAAAGGCTTGCACTCGACGCTCCTCGTGGGTCCCTCCCAACTCAGCATGTTCTGTGATGGTGCGATGAGTTCCCTGTCTTTCAACACTTTTGTTCTTTTTAGGGCTCCTCGCTGCCCGGGGGCCGAAGCGCGCCTTCCGCGCGCCTGCTTCCCTGGCCGTTGTGGCGGCCGCAGCCAGGCGCTGAGTGCCCGCTCCCCGCGCGGGCAGGGCCGCTGGCTCCAGGAGTGGCGGGGCAGCGCCGGCGCCTCGAGGATTCCCGGGATTCCCTCGCCGGTTTCCAGGCAACGCTCCCCGCGCGCTCCTCGCTCCACGGCCGAACGTGCGCAGCCAATGGGAGGCGGTGGAGTGGGCGGGGCGAGGCGGGGATTGGGCGGGGCGAGGGCGGGGCCGAGAGGGGCGGTTGGTGGGGTTTGGGTGAGGGTGGGAGCGGGCGGGGCCGGGAGCGGGAGCGCTGCCGCTGAGCGACCCCCGGGCAGCGGCCCCCGGGCAGCGGCCCCGGTGCGCGGCCCCAGGGGAGAGACCCCCGGTTCGTGGCCCCCGGTGCGCGGCCCCGGGGGAGAGACCCCCCGTGTGCGGCCCCCGGCGAGTGGCCGCTGGTGAGCGGCCCCCAGTAAATGACAGCCGGTGAGCGACCCGCGGTGAAGAAGCCCCGGTAAGTGAGCCCTGGGGAGGGACCGCGGTGAGCGACCCGCGGTGAACAACCCCTGGCAAGTGAGCCCCGGGGAGGGACCCTCGGCAAGTGACCCCCGGTGAGTGAGCCCCGGGGAGGGACCCCCAATGAGTGAGCCCCGGGGAGGGATCCCCGGTGCGCGGCCCCCGCGGGGTGTCGGGCCGGGGCTGGGCGCGTTCCTTCCCCGTGCAGAGCCGAGCGGGGCCGTGGCGGGAGCGGGGCCGGAGCGGAGCCGGCCGGGGGGGCAGAGGGGAGCCCTGAGCCGCCTTCTGCCGAGGGGGCTGCTGGAAAGGAGCCTGCGCTGGGAGGACCGGGGCACGTGGCCCGAGGCTGAGGCAGGGGAGCTTCAGGTCAGCTCCTGGAGAAAGGTTTCTGGCTGTGTTTTTCGGGGGGGGGGCTCGGGCACTGCAATGGGTTGCCCAGGCGGAGCCAGCACCCCGGCAGGTGTTTCAGAGGCGCCTGCATCTGGCCATGGCTGACACGCTTTAGTGGTTTGGGGGTTCCTGGGGCAGTGCTGGGTTGACAGTTGGACTTGATGGAATCATGGAACGGGCTGAGTTGGGAGGGTCCCACCGGCACCGTGGAGTCCAGCTCCTGAGTTTTAGGCACCACTAAAGGAACTGAATCTGCATCGAGCTGTTTGGCTCCAAAAACTCTTCTGCCCCTAGTCCTCTGTTCATTACCCGTGTAGAACTCTCATCAGGAACCCCAAACTTTCTTGTGTGTATTTGTATAGATATGTATAGATATGTAGAGGTAGATAGATATACATACATAGATATGTATAGGTATACATTTGTGTGTATCTGTATAAGATTCTGTATCTTTGGATGTGATATTGGCATGCTATTGTTGTGTGGCAACAAGTGGACTTAAAAGGTTACAACACTTTAGGAGATCACCTTTCTGCTTATGGGTTCTATTTTTTAAAGAAGGTAACAAGAAAAGGACTCTTTAGCCAAATATAAGTTAAGACATTAATCCGAGCAAATGTATGGATTTTTATTTCCAATTGTACAACAAGTCATTCAACTATTTGCATACTCCAAAGCTGGGTTGGAAACTTCTCCCTCAGAAACAAGAAAAACTGTTTTCCGAGGCTGTTACTGACAGCCATGGCAGAGTTTCCAATAACAACTCTCCATTCTTGAAATGCAAAGCCTGAAAAATGAAACAAGCGTTAACCTGGAATTCTTGTTGCCAGCACTGATCTGGACAGAAGTTATTAGAGAGTGGAGCAAAGCTAGCACCACAAATAACCTTGGGCTCTCTAGCACCGCTCTGCATTCATTGGTCATGGCACCAAAGTTTTGCTTTTCAACCCATCTGCTAAGGAAACCTTGCCAGAAAAGTGAGCTTATAACACTACTTTTCTTAAGAAGTTAGGAGGCCTTAATCCAGTGTACACAGATGAGACCCTGAAATAGGAGAGAGGCCAGTTGCTGATGATCAGTGCAGATGAGGAATCAGCTCTGCTGAGTAGGCTTCAAGCTTTGTGATTTTTACAAGTGCACTATTTCAACTCTGTTGTAGAAGAAACACTCTTTTCTGTTTGATCAACTTTCCACTTTCAGAATACTGGAGTTTATCCCTCAAATTCAGCCTGTAGTTTCAAAAGATAAAAATCCTTCGAGGAAACCTTTCAGCCTCAGTAGCCAATTGCAACATGCCCAGGGAAGTTCAGCAACAGCACCATTCAGTAAATACACTGTTCTGGACCAGACATCCCAGAGAGATTGAGCTCCAGTGCTAAACCCCATAGAGTGTCAACTGCCATAAGAGCTGATTTTTGGCTTCGCTGAGATTCTCTCTTGTTTCCTTTGGTGTACCTGGCACATCTGGAGCAAGGGCTCAGGGCAAAAGTACATCCTTAGCAGGGTCAGTGCAGATCATGTCACAAGAGTATCGATTTCTGTAATTAAGGAAGGCAATTAGATACAGGAATTTATTTTTCTAGCCCCTCTTTCTCGACTACCGGTGTCTTACTTCATCATGCCCTGTGAGCAGTCCCAGTGCTCTGTGATTGATGCCGTAAGGGACTTGCTAACAGGGAACAAACACCTCGTAGAAAAAAGGTGCCACCACAGAAAGTTCTTGCTTCCCAAGAAGTGCCCAGGCTGCCCCAACAACTGCACCTGAAACCAAAGGATCCAGACTTACTTTCCTGTGGAAAAGAGCTGCTCATCCATTTTTCAGCCCTGCGCTACAATGACCAAAATAACTCCCAAAATTGAATCCAACTAAAGATTGCTGCCAGACAAAAGGTGCCACCACAGAAAACGCTTGCTGCCCAAGAAGTGCCTAGGCTGCCCCACCAACTGCACCTCCAAACCAAAGCTTCCAGACTTTTTTTCCTGGTGGAAAGAGCTGCTGTTCCCTTTTTTCTGCCCTGCGCTGCAATGGCCGGTCCCAGCTCCTGGAAAATTGAATGTAAATGAAGATTCCTGCCAGAGAAAAGGTGCCACCACAGAAAGCTCTTTGCTGCCCAAGAAGTGCCCAGGCTGCCCCACCAACTGCACCTCAAAGCCAAAGCTTCCAGACTGTTTTTCCTGGTGGAAAGAGCTGCTGTTCCCTTTTTTTAACCCTGCGCTGCAATGGCCTGTCCCACCTCCTGAAAAATTGAAAGCAAATGAAGATTCCTGCCTGACAAAAGGTACCACCAGAGAAAACTCTTGCTGCCCAAGAAGTGCCCAGGCTGCCCCACCAACTGCACCTCCAAGCCAAAGCCTCCAGACTGTTTTTCCTAGGGAACGGCCTGCTGTTCCCTTTTTTCAGTTCTGCGCTGCAATGGCCTGTCCCACCTTTTGAAAAATTGAAAGCAAATGAAGATTGCTGCCAGACAAAAAGTGCCACCACAGAAAACTCTTCCTGCCCAAGAAGTGCCCAGGCTGCCCCACCAACTGCAGCAGAAGTGAAAGGATCCAGAGATTTTTCCTTAGGGAAAGAGCTGCTGTTCCCTTTTTTCAGCCCTGCGCTGCAATGACCTGTCCCACCTCCTGAAAAACTGAATGCAAATGAAGATTCCTGCCAGACAAAAGGTGCCATCACAGAAAGGTCTTGCTGCCCAAGACGTGCCCAGGCTGCCCCAACAACTACACCTCAAAACCAAAGCTTCCAGACTTTTTTTCCTGGTGCAAAGGGCTGCTGTTCCCTTTTTTTCAACCCTACTCTGCAATGGCCTCTCCCACCTTTTGGAAAATTGAATCCAAATGAAAATTCCTGCCAGACAAAAGGTGCCACCACAGAAAGATCTTTGCTGCCCAAGAAGTGCCCAGGCTGCCCCAACAACTGCACCTCAAAGCCAAAGCTTCCAGACTTTTTTTCCTTAGGGAAAGAGCTGCTGTTCCCTTTTTTCAGCTCTGAGCTGCAATGGCCTGTCCCACCTCCTGGAATATAGAATCCAAATGAAGATTCCTACCAGACAAAGGTGCCACCACAGAAGGATCTTTGCTGCCAAGAAGTGCCAAGGCTGCCCCAACAACTACACTTGAAGCCAAAGGTTCCAGACTTTTTTTCCTTAGGGAAAGAGCTGCTGTTCCCTTTTTTCAGCCCTGTGCTGCAGTGGCCTGTCCCACCTCCTGAAAAACTGAATGCAAATGAAGATTCCTGCCAGACAAAAGGTGCCACCACAGAAAGATCTTTCCTGCCCAAGAAGTGACCAGGCTGCCCCACCAACTGCACCTCAAAGCCAAAGCTTTCAGACTGTTTTTCCTTGGGAAAGGCCTGCTGTTCCCTTTTTTCAGCCCTGTGCTGCAATGACCTGTCCCACCTCCTGAAAAATAGAAACCAAATGAAGATTCCTACCAGACAAAGGGTGCCACCACAGAAAGATCTTTGCTGCCCAAGAAGTGCCAAGGCTGCCCCAACAACTACACTTGAAGCCAAAGGTTCCAGACTTTTTTTCCTTAGGGAAAGAGCTGCTGTTCCTTTTTTTCAGCCCTGCGCTGCAATGGCCTGTCCCACCTCCTGGAAAATTTACTCCGAATGAAGATTCCTGCCAGACAAAAGGTGCCACCACAGAAAACTCTTGCTGCCTAAGAAGTGCCCAGCCTGCACCAACTACACCTGAAGCCAAAGCTTCCAGAGATTTTTCCTGGTGGAAAGAGCTGCTGTTCCCTTTTTTCAGCCCTGTGCTGCAATGGCCGGTCCCACCTCCTGAAAAATAGAATCCAAATAAAGATTGCTGCCAGACAAAAGGTGCCACCACAGAAAGATCTTTACTGCCCAGGAAGTGCCCAGGCTGTCCCATAAACTGCACCTCAAAGCCAAAGCTTCCAGACTTCTTTTCCTTAGGGAAAGAGCTGCTGTTCCCTTTTTTCAGCCCTGTGCTGCAATGGCCGGTCCCACCTCCTGAAAAATAGAATCCAAATAAAGATTGCTGCCTGACAAAAGGAGCCACCACAGAAAGATCTTTGCTGCCCAAGAAGTGCCCTGGTTGCCCCAACAACTGCAGCAGAAGCGAAAGGATCCAGAGATTTTTTCTGGTGGAAAGAGCTGCTGTTCCCTTTTTTCAGCCCTGTGCTGCAATGGCCGGTCCCACCTCCTGGAAAATTGAATCCAAATAAAGATTGCTGCCAGACAAAAGGTGCCACCACAGAAAACTCTTGCTGCCCAAGAAGTGCCCAGCCTGCACCAACTATACCTGAAGCCAAAGCTTCCAGACTGTTTTTCCTGGTGGAAAGAGCTGCTGTTCCCTTTTTTCAGTTCTGAGCTGCAGTGGCCTGTCCCACCTTTTGAAAAATTGAAAGCAAATGAAGATTGCTGCCAAACAAAAGGTGCCGCTAGAAAAAGCTCTTTGCTGCCCAAGAAGTGCCCAGGCTGCCCCACCAACTACACCTGAAGCCAAAGCTTCCAGACTGTTTTTCCTGGTGGAAAGAGCTGCTGTTCCCTTTTTTCAGTTCTGCGCTGCAATGGCCTGTCCCACCTTTTGAAAAATTGAAAGCAAATGAAGATTCCTGCCAGACAAAAAGTACCACCACAGAAAACTCTTGCTGCCCAAGAAGTGCCCAGGCTGCCCCACCAACTGCAGCAGAAACGAAAGGATCCAGAGATTTTTCCTGAGGGAAAGAGTTGCTGTTCCGTTCTCTCAGCCCTGTGCTGCAATGGCCTGTCCTACCTCCTGAAAAATTGAATCCAAATGAAGATTCCTGCCAGAGAAAAGGTGCCGCCACAGAAAGATCTTTGCTGCCCAAGAAGTGCCCAGACTGCCCCACCAACTGCACCTCAAAGTCAAAGCTTCCAGACTTTTTTTCCTTTGGGAAAGAGCTGCTGTTCCCTTTTTGCAGCCCTGTGCGCATTGGTCGGTCCCACCTTTAAAAAAATTGAATCCAAATGAAGATTCCTGCCAGACAAAAGGTGCCACCACAGAAAACTCTTGCTGCCCAAGAAGTGTCCAGGCTGCCCCACCAACTGCACCTGAAGCAAAAGGATCTAAAGATTTTTCCTGGTGGAAAGGGCTGCTGTTCCCTTTTTTCAGCCCTGGGCTGCAATGGCCAAAATAGATCCAAAAATTGAATGCAAATGAAGATTCCTGCCAGATAAAAGGTGCCACCACAGAAGCTCTTGCTGCCCAAGTAGTGCCTAGGCTGTTGCACCAACTGCCCCTCAAAGCGAAAGCATACAGACTTTCTTTTTTGGGATAAAGGCTGTTGTTTGTTTCTTTTTGGAACCCTGCACTCGTCTCCCAACATTGAAGACAAATGACACTTTATCCCAAATATGAGGTGCCCAATCCATGCGTCCCTTGATGCTCTCCCAGTGCCACATCAGGATCCTGTGCAGCAACACGTGCTGCGTTGTCTCCTATGGCAAAAGCAGGTGTTCCCGACTCCAGGGCTCTTCCCCGATCCAGTATGGCAGGAGCAGGGGACGGAGTATCTCGGCACCTCAGTTACTTCTGGCAAGAGACTCCATCCCTCCCAGAGCCTTTGGGAGACCTGCCGGAGTCACACACAGGAGCCCCTCTGGCCAGGTCTCCCTGCTGCCGGGGAGGGGCGGGGAAGAGCAGAGCCCGCTCCTCGCCGAGGATGCACGTGGCAGCAAAAGGCTGCGGGTAGGAGTGGGAGCCCAGGCCATTGCCGTCTAAGATTCCCAGGAGCAGGTGGCCCAGCAGCTCCTGTCCCCAAGACACTGGTTCTCAATCCACGGCTCCCGGGAAGCTGCGGCTTTGCCGGAGGAGAAGATCCTTTCTGTGGTGCTGGACAAGATCGTCCAGTGACGAAGGCAAGTGTTTCCAACTCCAGGGCTGTCTCTTGAGCCGCTTCTAGAGTAGAATATCAGGGAATATCTCCGCATCTCTGTTCCTTCCTGCGATAGCCTCCATCCCTTCCCCAAGCTCTGGCAGTCCTGGTGGACTGCAGACAGATTAGCCTCTGCCTAAGGGGCAAAATCCAGCCTATACGGTGTAAGGGGGGATACTTTTGAATTAGATGATCAATGGAGCATAGAGGCGTGAGAACGGAATCATATTAGGATGTGAAACCAGCTAGAGTATGGTACAATGTAACTTATGGCACAAGCTAATTGTAAGGTCCATTGTGCTTTTTAACAAGTCAGCTTGTAAGGTCCATTGTGCTTTTTAGCAAGTCAGCTTGATATCCCCTATTATCAGAGCTGAGTTCTTCCTTGGTTTTGCTACATATTGCAAGATAGATACATCTACCCTTGAAACACAATGGGAGAGGTCATCCATAGGGGTGAGAAAGATGATGATGGGAGAAAGATTATGTGGGCAGGGGTCGCTGGCCCCTTGCCCTACAAGTAGGGCATGCGCAGACTGTTGCCATTAGGTAATGATTAGGCGGGGTTTGGCTGCCATTCAGGCATCACCTTATACTACGTACTGGCCCTACGTAGTGTAATGTGGAACTGATAAAAATGGGGTGTCGGAGCTGCTGAGTCGAGCGATACTCATTATTCTACCACCGAGACTGTGTTGCTCCACGGGGACGCCCGCTAAGCACGGGTACCGACCAGCTGCTGCAGATCCTGACATCCCTGGCCTGTCTGTGTGGGTAAGCACAGTTTGATAGGAAGCAACTGAGAGAACAAACTTTTTAATATCCTTTTAGTGTTCCTTTAACTCCCCTTTTATGTTTATAGTCTTTTTTTTCCTTTAGTTTCCCTTTTTACTAACCAATATCGTGTTATCCATAATACTGTGTTAAGATCCTTATTTTGTTTCCCCTTTTTCACTAGTTAATACTGTATTAAATGCTGTTTGTAGTGTTTGTTTTAATGCCACCCGATAAGGTAGTTATTTTGTATCCTTTTTTAGTTTTTAATTCCTCTTGCTAAGTTTATTACTATTATTATTATTCTCACTGTAATAAAAGATATTTTGTGTGCTTGAGTATTTTTTGGCACTTGTCTTTATTCCGGACACGTATCCGAACGTACTGCTACATACGGCAAGGACTTCCAGTAGTTCAGTTTTGAGCCAGTAGGGCACTGCAGTACTGTTGTGTAAACACTAAATAAGGAGAAGGGGAAGGAAGAAAATAGAAACTTTTTTTTTTTTGGTTGCAAATAGTTTTTTTTCACGTGGGTTTAGGGTGGATATTTGGGAAAGGTTCTTCCCTCCGAGGGTGGTTGGCACTGGACCAGGCTCCCCAGGGCAGTGGTCACAAACCAAGGCTGGCAGAGTTCAGGCACACGGTGTGACTCTTGGGGTCGGTCCTGTGCCGGGCAAAGGCTTGCACTCGACGCTCCTCGTGGGTCCCTCCCAACTCAGCATGTTCTGTGATGGTGCGATGAGTTCCCTGTCTTTCAACACTTTTGTTCTTTTTAGGGCTCCTCGCTGCCCGGGGGCCGAAGCGCGCCTTCCGCGCGCCTGCTTCCCTGGCCGTTGTGGCGGCCGCAGCCAGGCGCTGAGTGCCCGCTCCCCGCGCGGGCAGGGCCGCTGGCTCCAGGAGTGGCGGGGCAGCGCCGGCGCCTCGAGGATTCCCGGGATTCCCTCCCCGGTTTCCAGGCAACGCTCCCCGCGCGCTCCTCGCTCCACGGCCGAACGTGCGCAGCCAATGGGAGGCGGTGGAGTGGGCGGGGCGAGGCGGGGATTGGGCGGGGCGAGGGCGGGGCCGAGAGGGGCGGTTGGTGGGGTTTGGGTGCGGGTGGGAGCGGGCGGGGCCGGGAGCGCCGGGCAGCGGCCCCGGTGCGCGGCCCCAGGGGAGAGACCCCCGGCGGTGGCCCCCGGTGCGCGGCCCCGGGGGAGAGACCCCCCGTGTGCGGCCCCCGGCGAGTGGCCGCTGGTGAGCGGCCCCCAGTAAATGACAGCCGGTGAGCGACCCGCGGTGAAGAAGCCCCGGTAAGTGAGCCCTGGGGAGGGACCCCGGTGAGCGACCCGCGGTGAACAACCCCTGGCAAGTGAGCCCCGGGGAGGGACCCTCGGCAAGTGACCCCCGGTGAGTGAGCCCCGGGGAGGGACCCCCAATGAGTGAGCCCCGGGGAGGGATCCCCGGTGCGCGGCCCCCGCGGGGTGTCGGGCCGGGGCTGGGCGCGTTCCTTCCCCGTGCAGAGCCGAGCGGGGCCGTGGCGGGAGCGGGGCCGGAGCGGAGCCGGCCGGGGGGGCAGAGGGGAGCCCTGAGCCGCCTTCTGCCGAGGGGGCTGCTGGAAAGGAGCCTGCGCTGGGAGGACCGGGGCACGTGGCCCGAGGCTGAGGCAGGGGAGCTTCTTCAGGTCAGCTCCTGGAGAAAGGTTTCTCGCTGTGTTTTTCGGGGGGGGGCTCGGGCACTGCAATGGGTTGCCCAGGCGGAGCCAGCACGCCGGCAGGTGTTTCAGAGGCACCTGCATCTGGCCATGGCTGACACGCTTTAGTGGTTTGGGGGTTCCTGGGGCAGTGCTGGGTTGACAGTTGGACTTGATGGAATCATGGAACGGGCTGAGTTGGGAGGGTCCCACCGGCACCGTGGAGTCCAGCTCCTGAGTTTTAGGCACCACTAAAGGAACTGAATCTGCATCGAGCTGTTTGGCTCCAAAAACTCTTCTGCCCCTAGTCCTCTGTTCATTACCCGTGTAGAACTCTCATCAGGAACCCCAAACTTTCTTGTGTGTATTTGTATAGATATGTATAGATATGTATAGGTAGATAGATATACATACATAGATATGTATAGGTATACATTTGTGTGTATCTGTATAAGATTCTGTATCTTTGGATGTGATATTGGCATGCTATTGTTGTGTGGCAACAAGTGGACTTAAAAGGTTACAACACTTTAGGAGATCACCTTTCTGCTTATGGGTTCTATTTTTTAAAGAAGGTAACAAGAAAAGGACTCTTTAGCCAAATATAAGTTAAGACATTAATCCGAGCAAATGTATGGATTTTTATTTCCAATTGTACAACAAGTCATTCAACTATTTGCATACTCCAAAGCTGGGTTGGAAACTTCTCCCTCAGAAACAAGAAAAACTGTTTTCCGAGGCTGTTACTGACAGCCATGGCAGAGTTTCCAATAACAACTCTCCATTCTTGAAATGCAAAGCCTGAAAAATGAAACAAGCGTTAACCTGGAATTCTTGTTGCCAGCACTGATCTGGACAGCAGTTATTAGAGAGTGGAGCAAAGCTAGCACCACAAATAACCTTGGGCTCTCTAGCACCGCTCTGCATTCATTGGTCATGGCACCAAAGTTTTGCTTTTCAACCCATCTGCTAAGGAAACCTTGCCAGAAAAGTGAGCTTATAACACTACTTTTCGTAAGAAGTTAGGAGGCCTTAA
>NW_024103775.1:0-18405 GCF_003945595.2 Pipra filicauda | reverse complement strand
TGATGAGCAAAGAACTCTCTTTCATGCGTTAGTGTTTTGACCTTCATTCTTCTCTAAGGAGAAACTGTGTGTGCGACTTTTGTCTCCGTGATGCCTGTTTGCAAACACAGCTTTTTGGCTGTGTACTGTTTGGACAAGGTGAAAAAGTTGTGGCCAAATTGTGGGTTCATCAGGTTGTTTTCCTATTGCACACTGTTCCCATAGGCTGGTGGTTAAATTCTGCTTTGCTTGTTGTGATGAGGTAAAGGTGGGCCCGTGTGTGTCTGAAAATGTCACTCGAATCAGTGCTCTTGCTTGCCACATACTCAGGATGTAAAGTCAGTGCAAGATCAGCCAGAGACTGGCCTAAAGCAGGGAAAGGGAGCTGTATGGTCCACCTGTGTGGGTGTGCTATCATGTTGGCAAGTGCCAAGGCCTGTGCCACGCACACCAGGTGCCTTTTTCCTGCATCTGGGAAGGAGAGGACAATCCTGTGATGAATTTGTCTGCAAGAAATACCCATGGAAGTGCAAACATGCTTCAGAGATTCTGTGTCTAAGAGCTGCTGCATGAAACATCATTTCTCCATCTGTTTCCCTGTATGACTGTGATGCAGAGTTCCATGGTGGTTGTACTAAGCTTTTCCCAGCCTTGACCAACCTGCAGATTTTATTAAAGGCTCTTGTTCATATAAAGTGTCTGCTGAGGGTATGTCCTGTAATGTGTGAGTAAAGGCTGTTGCTACAGAGTACTGAGAATGAGAGACTGGCTTCCTGCTGGGAAAACTGGAGGATAAATGTGTTTTTGGCTGAGCAGTGGTCTGATGTTGTGCCTGGTGCCAAGGCCTGTGCATCTTTTCTGTGACCCTGGTTTCCTTGTCCTGAAAGGCAAGGGTAGTCCTCTGATAATAGAACATTTTTGCAATAGCTCTGCATTTAGAGGGATGATTCATGGATAGATGTTGTGAATGAGGGATTGACATTGCTTAAAGAATCCCCTTCAGAGCTGTTATCAAAAGTGGGTTTAACATGATGTTGTAGACTGGTGGGAATGGAGGGGCTGGGAGGGTATTTTGGTAATGAATTTACTTGTTGTTTGAAGTAGTTGTGAGCAACTTACTCATTGAATCCTGTCTTGTCTGATAGAGCTCCTCCTGAGAATGCTGGTTTGGGGAGGTAGACGTGAAGTTTGCATTACTTTTGCAAAGTCACATATGTTCCAAAATGGCCATGTACTGAGGAAGAATGATGGTGTCTGAGTTGATTCTGAAGACTGACACTTTAACTCAGCCTTGTATAGCTTATGTCCATTAGAACATTTTAGGTTCCTATGCATGTATCCATGTTCTCTCTAAGGAGAGTCTTTCAGTGATGTCTGTCTGGAAAGGTAGCTTTTCCCATTTTTTGTTCTCCAAAGGAATCCCCTGGAGAACTGTGCCTCTGAATACCAGATCCTCCTCCTGTGTACCTGCTCCATTTGACAGAGCCTGACATATTAGGCTATGATTCCTTCACTTCCCTGGGTTTGTCATTCTTTCCTTGTTCTAAAGCTGGGCCTCAGTTTGGATGACAGTCCTTGAAAACCGGCCTGCTTAAATTAACAGTTTGTACTCCTGTCTTGAGGGGGTTTAGCTGCCAAGACAAAGAGTTGGATATACTTCTGCTTCCCTAAGATATTGCTGAATTTCTCTTGAATGTCCTTTGCTTTTTCACTTGTGCTTGACATATGGCCAGGAGTTGGATCTGTCCATGGTGTGACTAAAGGCTGTGAATGTAGAGCAAAGAGGGTGAGAGGCTGAATTCCTGTTAGGCAATTAGGTGAATTAATGTGTTTTTGTCTGAGCAATAGTTTGATTTCATGGTGTGTCAAGGCCTGTGCCATTTTTTCTGTGATCCTGGTTTCCCTGTTTTCAAAGGCAATGGTAGAGCTCTGAAAACAGAGCTTTTGTCCACTCACTCTGCATGTAGAAGGGTGACACATGGTTAGATGTCATTAATGAATGATTTAGATTACTTAAGGAGTCCTGTTCAGAGGTATTATCAGAAGTGGTTTAATAGGAAGTTTTTGCAGTGTGTCTTTAACAAAGTTTGATGTCAAGGTTCACTCTGTTACTTACTATGTGGCTGAAACACATAAAGGACCTTTATTGAATTAATCCCCTGACTTCCTAAAGCCCTGTTGCAGCTTGGATGCATCCAGGTCCTATCTTAGTCTTAGGTGTGGACCCTGGTGTATCTCTAATAGAATTAGCTACCTGGATTTCATTGGTATTGACTGAGATGTCCTCCTGGTGAGTTTCTCTGAGAACACTCTTAATGCTTCCTTGCATTGCTTGTCTCATGTTTTTCCTTTCCCCTCTCCATATGCACATTTAATTATATTTAGCAAGGCCTTGTTCTTCAGTGCCTCTTTTGTCATGTTATAGCTGGTGTGGAAGGCAGGAGATGTGAGTGGCACAGCTTTGCATTGCAGTTCTGCTGTGAGTCAACAGCTGTCAACAGGACTTCAGCAAAGTCACATTTTTGTGGACCAGTGTGTGTGATAGAAGAGGGGAAGAAATTTCCCCAAGTGCAGAGTTCAATGACCCAGTCTCTGGTGGAGGACTGCTCCTCTTGTAGTTTGTCTCTTTATCATTCCTGTACTATTTATGCAATTATATATCTTCTCAGAATGGTGGTGAGCAAACAAATGTGTTTCTTTCCTCTATATGATCATTATTCGCTACCTTCTCCTGTGATATTTTTGCAAAGTTGAATAGGGCTTTAGAGGGGTCAGAATGAGGACATATTTGTAGGATAGTTTTTAATTCCCATATTAAATCTCCTTTATTTATCTAGATTTTTCTGTTAGTTTTAGATGAAGAGTATAATCCAAGTCAATATTCCATTTTCCCACCCTTGATCTCCCTTCAGCTTTGTTTCATGCTATATTATGTTTCATGTTTTCTACTTGCAGATTGTTCTATCCCATTTGTAACAGTGAGTGTTGTTTTGCAACAAAGACTGACTTTCCTTGAGAACCACAGGAAGACAGAATGTTACATGTGAGGAAAATTAGGCAGAAGCTAAAACTGGGCCCCTCCTAAGTCGCTCTGTTTAGAACAAGGCCTTTGATAAGGCATTTACACCTACAGCTTCCAATTCCTGAACAGGACACAAAGTAGAAAATTTTACAAGGACAGATGTATTTCTGAAAATAAACCCCCCCTACTATATGGTCCAAAGCAAGATTTTGGGGCCTTACATGTGGATTCAGACTTCTATGACTTCCAGGTGCTCTGTGAAGTGTTTTTTTTTAAGGCAGAGTTGTGGCAAAGCACCTGTACATTCAAGGAGTCCAGTATTTCCCTCCAAGGGGCCACTTAGAGCTTTGGGGTTTGTTCAGTAATAATCAGAAATGGGTTGGAGATTTGAGTTTCTGCTTTGCAATATGGACCTTCTGGAGAACACTTGCACGCAGCCACATCCACTGCTGACTCCAAGTGGGTAACATGGATTAAACAAGATCAAAGAGCATTATTGCATAGCAGAAGTCACCTCTGATCCCTCTGTGGCAAGTTCTGGAACATAATAGAGCTTGTACAATACTGCTGGCCAATCCCACCAGTCTGGGGATTGTCTTTATCTTTTTGGGCACTACAGGACTACATACTCCTGTGTGTGATTTCCTACACTGTGCAGACCTGGATTTATCACAGTAACAAATAATCAGCGCCATGTGGGACAGTGGGAGGTATTTGGTTTGGCTTCTTTGGTTTATTAAGTGCCTGGGAGCATTGTTGTTCTGAAGTGTCATAAAGTCACCTAGTCCAGTTAAGGGAGACCTAGTCACCCTTAGAAATCATTGCAGTTTGCCTACCTTATCTCTCAAGGCCTCAGTGGCTTTCCAGGTGCTCTGGGCATGACTTTTGAAGGCAGAGTTGTGTCAGAGCAACTGAAAATCCCAGAGCTGATGTACCTGTTCCAATGAGGTCAGCAGGAGGTTTTGGATTTGTGTAGGAATCATCAGAAATCGCTGTACAGCTTTCAGCTGGTCATGCTGTCATTTGATGTGCTGACCAGGTGATAGGACTTTTACCTGGAAATTCCCAAACTCCAAGTGGTAGAAATGTCCAAACAATTGTTATGGCAGCCCTTGGAGTTTGGAGTGTCCACCAAGAGTACTGAGAGTTTCTGCCCACTGAAGAGTAGTGGGTGTCAGAATGTGCTCAGTGCAGAGCCTGCCCTGCTCTGATTTCTTTTCCTCTGCCAGGGAGTCCAGTGATTTGGGTCTGAGTGCAGGTCCACTACCCATGAGCTTCACATTTCCCCATCAGTGTTAATTGTTGCTCTAAATCATTATCAGACCTGAGCATTTTGGAGCAATGTGAAGTCTTTTGCATGGGCTTCAGAGACATGTGTGGGGAGGAAAATGAAATATCAGCAAAATGTGAAAAGATTGGCAGGTTTGGCATGAACTGAGTGGCTCCGGAAAAGAGCTGTGACTGGGTCTTCAAGGTTTTCCTTCTGACTATCGCGTTTTCTTACAATTTGCAGTGGGTCTTATCCATATTGGGTAACCTTACACACAGTAGAAATGAACTTCCACAAGTGGCTGTGGACAACATTTAGCCACCTGATTGCCATTTCTCACAACCTTATCTGGGGTACGAGTGACACATATAATCTGTAAAGCATGTAAGCAACTTCCTTTTTAGATTTTATTTTTTCTATGCTCTGACTGTGGAGGAGGGAATCTCTTTATTGCTGTAGCACACGTATTTCCTGGTTAGTTTTTGCACCAGATAAGGCTACTAGATGTACAAGTCCTTATAATAGAGCCATACTATTTAAAAATGTACTGTAGCTACAAAATCTTTTCAGTATGGATAGGAGACTAGTGTTCTTCCTCTAATCATTAGAATTCCTGCTAAGCATTAGGCAAGAGGTTCTGCGCTTGCTGATAATACCAGAAGAGAGACCCCAGGGCCGTTGCAGCCCCATCCCGGGCCAAAGTTGGTCCCCGCCGAGCGCGGCCGTGAGGCGGCTGCAGTGTTGTGTCGGCGCCTCCGGGTGCCGCTGTTGGGCCGCCGGCGAGCGTTGCTGGAGCCGCCGCCGCCGCCGCCTGTGCGTGCTGTCCCCGCAGGCTGCTGGCTCGGGCGGGCAGTGCGGGCCAGAGCGGCAGCGGCACGGGCAGCAGAGGCGAGAGGCGGCGCGGGCAGCAGAGGCGTGCGAGTGGGAGGCGGCGGCGGTCCGGGTTTGCTTTGTCGGGCGCTGCTGTGGCTGCGCCGAGCGGCTGCGAGGGAGGCGGGGCGGCGGCAGGAGCCTGGCGAGCTCGGCGAGCGAGCGCTGTGGGCGATGTCGGGCGGGCGGAGGCCGAGCGGCGGGCCGGGCGGCGGGCGAGCGGCGGTGCTGGGCGCTGTGCTGCTGTGGCTGTGCTGGCGGGCGGCGGCGGAGCGGCTCCGCTACTCCATGGCCGAGGAGCTGCCCAGAGGCTCGCTGGTGGGGCCGCTGGCCCGGGACCTGGGGCTCAGCGCCGACGAGCTGCCGGCGCGCAAGCTGCGGCTCAGCGCGGACAAGCAATACTTCACGGTGAGCGAGGGGAACGGGAACCTGTACGTGAGCGAGAGGCTGGACCGGGAGGAGCTGTGCGGCAAGTTGTCGTCCTGCTCGGTCAGCTTCGAGGCGCTGGTGCACAACCCGCTCAATGTTTTCCACGTCGAGGTGTCCATCCAGGATGTGAATGACAATTCCCCGGTCTTCAGCAAGGATACCCTGGACCTCGAGATAGGTGAATTAATTCCTCCCGGCACTCGTTTTCCTCTGGAGATGGCAAGGGACGGAGATGCCGGAAGCAACTCGCTGCTCAGTTACGAGCTCACCAGCAACCCGTCCTTCTCTCTGGCATTAGAGGAGAGTGTGGACGGAAGCAAGCAGCCCACACTAGTGCTGGAGCGAGCGCTGGACCGGGAGAAGCAGAGCTCCTTTGAGCTGGTGCTGACGGCAGTGGATGGTGGGGACCCTGCGAGGTCCGGGTCTGTCCAGATTCGTGTCAACGTGACGGACGCCAACGACAACCCGCCCGTGTTCAGCAAAAGCGTCTACGAGACGCGAGTGGCCGAGAATCTGCCGGCGGGGTCGCTGGTGCTGCGAGTGCGTGCTACGGATGCGGACGCGGGGTCCAATGGGCGGGTCTCCTACTCCTTTGGCAATGTTCCAGATGGCGTCCCCTTGTTGTTCTCTGTCGACAGCGAGAGCGGCGAGATCAGGACAGCAGGTCCTCTCGATTTCGAGGCGACGAATAAATACATCTTCAGACTGCAGGCGACGGATGGCGGCGGATTCACTGGTCACTGCCAAGTGCAGATAGAAGTCTCAGATGAGAACGACAATGCCCCCGAGATCACCATTCTGTCTCTGTCGAGCCCGGTGCCCGAGGACGCGCCAGTCGGCACCGTGGTTGCCCTGCTGAAAGTGCGGGACCGGGACTCCGGCGAGAACGGTGAGGTGTCGTGCGAGCTGTCGGGAGAGGCGCCGCTGTCGATCGTGGCGTCGTCGGGCGGCTCTTACAAGGTGGTGACGGCGAGCGCGCTGGACCGCGAGCAGGCGTCCGAGCACCGCGTGACGGTGGTGGCCCGGGACCGGGGCAGCCCGGCGCTGTGGAGCAGCGCGGAGCTGTTGCTGGAGGTGTCGGACGTGAACGACAACGCGCCGGTGTTCGAGGAGGCGTCGTACAGCGCGTACGTGCGGGAGAACAACGCGGTGGGCGCGCTGGTGTTGCGCGGTGTGGCTCGGGACTTGGACGCGGGCGCGAACGGGCGCGTGAGCTACTGGCTGTCGGGCGGCAGCGCGGGCGCGGCGGGCGCGGCGCCGCTGGTGTCGGTGGAGGCGCGGAGCGGCGCGGTGTACGCGCAGCGCTCGTTGGACTACGAGCAGTGCCGCGAGTTCTTGGTGGCCGTGCGGGCGCAGGACGGCGGGTCGCCGGCGCGCAGCTCGACGGCCACGGTGCGCGTCTTCGTGCTCGACCAGAACGACAACGCGCCGCGGGTGCTCTACCCGCCCCCGCCGGCGGCGTCGGGAGCGGCGTCGGCCCCGGGCTCGGTGGGTTCGGCTTTCGAGGTGGTGCCGCGTTCGGCGTCGTCCGGGTACCTGGTGGGCAAGGTGGTGGCGGTGGACGCGGACGCGGGGCGCAACGCGTGGCTGTCGTACGAGCTGGTGCAGGCGTCGGAGCCGGCGCTGTTCCGCGTGGGGCTGCAGAGCGGCGAGGTGCGCACGGCGCGGGCCGTGTCGGAGGGGGACGCGGCCAAGCAGCGCGTGGTGGCCGTGGTGAAGGACCACGGCGAGCCGGCGCTGTCGGCCACGGCCACGCTGCACGTGGTGCTGGCCGAGAGCTTGCAGGAGGCGCTGCCGGAGCTGAGCGAGCGGGCGGCGGGCGCCGAGGCGGCGGGCGAGCTGCAGTTCTATCTGGTGCTGGCGCTGGCGCTGCTGTCGGCGCTGTTGGTGCTGAGCGTGGCGCTGGCCGTGCTGGCGCGGCTGCGGCGGGCCGGGCCGCCCGGCGTGCTGCGCTGCCTGGGCGCGCAGCGCTTGTCGCTGGCCGGCGCCGCCTTCCCGGCCGACTTCTGCGAGGGCACCTTGCCCTACTCCTACAACCTGTGCGTGGCGGCGCCGCCCCGCTCCACCGCCCCCGAGGCCACTTGGCCGCCACCGCCGCTGCCCATCGTGCCCGCGGAGGAGCTTGTGGCCGTGGAGCCCTGCGAGAAGCCGAGCCCGAGCAGCAGCGCCGTTGTGGAACAGCCGCTTGTCGATCCCGACGCACCACAGGTCTGTAAGAGCCTTCACTCCCTCTTTCTGAGGTTTTCCTAAGGGTATGCAGGTGGCAGTGGGCTCTTGGGGTTTGTGTCTGTTCTGGTGCAGTTAGTGCCAGTCGCTGTTTCCATAAGCGCGGATTAATAACTCTGCCCCTTTTTAGGCAGCAGGCGTTGCGAACCGGCACTTCCTGCCTCATGAGCTGTCACAGATGTCGGCTCAGTTGGGAGGTTGTTGTTGTTCAGCTTATGCTGCAGAAAACCGTAGACTACTTGTAAAGGTCTGCTTCTACATTCTGCTTTTATTAATTTTCCTTTTAGCGCAGTAACGTAACGACAGCACCTCTTTGTTCAACTGCTCAGGTTTTTCTGCAAAGCTTTTGTTGTGTGAAATAGTGTGGGTTAGTCCCGGTGAAGGTCGATACTTATAACTTAGACAGAGATCTGTTAATTCCGCGTTGTGGAGTTGGCAATGTGATTGACGCTCAATAATGAGATTTTGCCTTCCTGATCCTTCTGTACCGTGTAGATACACTGTGACCTGTTTGTTATTTTGGAGTTTTAAGGAAAGTTGCTAGAGGAAAGGACAGTTGTTCTTCCCTAAGGAAAATGCCTACCTTCCACCCTGTGCCGTCCCACTTTTTGGTGTAAGTGGGCTACAGAAAAGGCAAGTTGTAGTGAGATCAATTTATTTTATCAGAGCTTTATTTCTTTGTTCTCTTTCTGCGATTTTTTCTCATTCAGAGTTTGACTGCTTCCTATTTACCGTTCCTGAGATTGTTTTCTATAGGCAGATTGAATGTGATCTCAGAAATGCTTGATAGCATCTCTCGCTAAGGCTGTGATCAAGAATGGAGCACTAAGCTGTATGCAAAAGCAGGGCCTTATGTTTAGGGTGTAATAAAAAATTGGGAAGTACTGTTTGGAGGAGAGCAATGCAGGCTGGTTCAGAGCAGCCTCGGATGTGCAAGTGAAAAGTAAAAAAGAGAGAAGGAAGGGCAGTCCCTAGAATTGCTGCTTTTGAGAAGGTGTCTTCATTGTTGCTATGTGCAATTGCTCAGGGCCTGGGAATCTACTGTGGCTTGAGGTGTCCGAGTGTTGACGCTCGGAGAGGAAACCGTAGAGAACGACTGACACAAATGCTCTGCAGTTGCAGGGAACATGTTGTCCTTTTCTACTATGGAGTAGCAGATTCATAATACTCTGCACGCCATATTTAGAGAACTTTGTATCTATAGATTATCACAATAACATGAATGTTTTCCCGTGCGGTAGAAAGAACATAACGTCAGGTCTCCACTGTACTGGACCCGACATTTCCGCGGCGAATGTGCCATCTTTTTGAGCTTCCCGTGGGCGAGGCAGGGCGGGCATGTCTCGTTGGCGCTCGGTGCGTGCAGTGCCGGGAGGAGGCTGCGGGCGCCGCTGTTGACCGAGAGGAGCGAGAGGAAGGTCGGAGCGCTGCAGCCCCGCCCGCTGCGGCCCGGCTCGATCGCTGGATCGCTGGATTCCTGGGTCGGGAAGCGGTCTGTTTCCGATCGTCCCGGCGGTGCGGATCCGAGATACAGCGAGGCAGAGGGGTCGGCGACAGCAGCCGGGAACGGCAAGTCGTAGCCGGAGCGGGAGCCGGATCGGCGATCGGCGGCGGGGATCTGCCGGCGGTGTTGCGGTGCCGGCGGTGCGGCGGCGGAGATGTGCGCGGCGGGGAGGCGCTGGGGCCGGCGGCAGCGAGTGCTGCTGTGGGGCGTCCTGCTGGCGGCCTGGGAGGCGGCGTGGGGGCAGCTGCGCTACTCGGTGCCCGAGGAGATGCCCAAGGGCTCGTTCGTGGGCGACGTGGCCAAGGACCTGGGGCTGCAGCTGCCGGCGCTCCCTGACAGCGGTGTCCGAGTTGTCTCTGCCGGTAGGACGCAGTATTTCGTTCTGCACGGGAAGACGGGACATTTAGTGACGGCCGAGAGGATCGACAGAGAGCAGCTGTGCCGGCTGGTGGAGCAATGCGTGCTGAGCTGTGAGCTGATAGTGGAGGCGGAAATGAAGGTTTATAAAATCGAAGTGGAAGTCACGGACATTAATGACAATGCGCCCAGCTTCCGAGAAGCAGATATAGAACTTAGAACTAGCGAGACGACGGCTCCGGGGTGGCGGTTTCCCCTGGCCGAGGCTCACGACCCCGACTCTGGACAGAATTCCCTGCAGAGCTACGAGCTGAGCGGCGACGAGCACTTCTCGCTGGCCGTGCAGACGGGCCCCGGCGGGGATGAGCGTCCCGAGCTGGTGCTGGCGAAGGCGCTGGACCGGGAGGAGGCGGCGTTTCACGAGCTGGTGCTGAGGGCGAGCGACGGCGGCGAGCCGTCCCGGACGGGCACGGCGCGGATCCGCGTGACGGTGCTGGACGCGAACGACAACGCGCCCGTGTTCAGCCAGGCGGAGTACACGGTGCGTGTGCCGGAGGACGTGCCCGTGGGCTCCGTCCTGGTCACCGTCACGGCCACAGATGCAGACGAGGGTTTGAATGGGCAAGTGAAATACTCTTTAAAAAAAATCACGGAGAAAGCCTCGAAGATACTCCAGCTGGATCCTGAGACGGGAGCGATCACGCTGCTGCAGAACTTGGACTTCGAGGAAGGGGACTACTATGAACTGGAGGTGCAGGCGCATGATGGTGGAGCACTTTTCGACACTGCTAAATTTGCGATCACCGTTACAGATATCAACGATAATGCACCCGAACTGACAGTGTCATCGGCCCTGAGCGCGATCTCGGAGGACGCCCCGACGGGGACTGTGGTAGCCCTGCTGCATGTGCAGGACCGTGACTCAGGGGCCAACGGCGAGGTGCGCTGCTCCCTCGACGGGAGCCTCCCGTTCAGGCTGGAGAGCTCGCAGGGCAGCTACTACCGTGTGGTGACAGCGAAAGAGCTGGACCGGGAGCAGGAGTCGGAGTACAACGTGACGGTGCGGGCGGCCGACGGCGGTGGTCCGTCGCTGCAGAGCAGCAGGGTGCTGTGTCTGCGGGTGCTGGACGTGAACGACAACGCGCCGGTGTTCTCGCAGGAGCGCTACAGCGCTCGGCTGTCGGAGAACAACGTGGCGGGCGCGCTGGTGCTGCGGGTGCGGGCGACGGACTCGGACTGGGGGGCGAACGCGCGCGTGCGGTACCGTCTGGGGGAGGGTGGTGTGCGGGGCTGGCCGCTGTCGTCGTACGTGTCGGTGCAGGCGGAGACGGGCGCGCTGTACGCGCTGCGCTCGTTCGATTACGAGGAGGTGCGCGAGGTGGGGCTGTGGGTTTGGGCGGAGGACGGCGGCTCGCCGGCGCTGAGCAGCAACGTGTCGGTGCGGCTGGTGATCGTGGACGAGAACGACAACGCGCCGCAGGTGCTGTACCCGCCGGCGGCGGGGGCGGCTTTGTCGGGCTCGGGGTGGTCGGGCGTGGAGCTGGCGGCGCGGTCGAGCGAGGCCGGCGCGCTGGTGGCCAAGGTGGTGGCGGTGGACGCGGACGCGGGTCAGAACGCGTGGCTGTCGTACGAGCTGGCCAAGGCGACGGAGCCGGGGCTGTTCCGCGTGGGGCTGCACAGCGGCGAGGTGCGCACGGCGCGCTCGCCACTGGCCCGCGACGCGGCGCGGCAGAGCCTGGTGGTGCTGGTGAAGGACCACGGGCGGCCGGCGCTGTCGGCCACGGCCACGCTGAGCGTGGTGCTGGCCGAGAGCGTGGCCGAGCTGCTGGCCGAGCTGGGCAGCGCGGCGCGGGCGGAGGCGGAGGCGGGGGCGGGCGAGGCGGGCGGCAGCCTGACGCGCTGGCTGGTGCTGGCCGTGGCCGCCGTGTCGTGCCTCTTCGTCGCCTTCCTGCTGCTGCTGCTGGCGCTGCGCCTGCGGCGCTGGCGGCGCTCGCAGCAGCAGCTGCTGGCGGCGGGCAGCGGCGCCTTGCGCGGCGTGCCGGCCACGCACTTCGTGGGCATCGACGGCGTGCGCGCCTTCCTGCACTCCTACTCGCACGACGTGTCTCTCACGGCCGACTCGCGCAAGAGCCACCTCCGCTTCTCGGCCGACAGCTGCTGCGACACCCTGCCGGCCCGGCCGCCGCCCGACGAGCCCGCGCCGCTGCTCGGAGACGAGGAACCTGCCGGTGCCCAGCAGGCGGACCCCGCCCCTCTGCCGGTGAGTTCCTTTGAAGTCGAGTGTTTCGGCGACGTTTCCTTTCGCTACTCTCTTGCTCTTTCACCCCGTGATCTGTGTTACTCGTAGGGAGGATCTAGACGTCTTTTCCTTACCCAGGTTTACACGCGGAGGAGGCAGAAGCGGGGAATCTTCTTCTTACTGGGGGTTCATCTATAGTTTTTATTACGTCATTACTGTGTTTCAGGTTGTTCACTGGCACAGTTTTTCCTGGGGAACAGCTTGTCCTTTGCCTTTAGAATGTTGATATTTCTTTGAACTGCAGATGGCAAACCTGTTTGCATATTATGAGGGTAAAAAAAAAGTGTTCATTTTTAGGGGTTTTCTGTCCATTTTCATTATTACACAATATGAGTTTCTTTCTTACTTGGGAAAGTAAGTATTGGGAGCCTTGGTGTTGTACTTCTCTTAGTCTGCAGGTCGATATGATGTATTTCACTAATTGCTTAAAGATGTACTGCTTATAAATGTGACAGTGACACCTTTGGGAGGAGCAAAAGCGTTGTTGGTTCCTGTGGCAGGAAAAATGTGACAAGGATACATGGGAGTTGTAGTTTTGTGGGTTCTCACGCATGCTCAATCAATATTTGATTGTCATTGGTTGAAAGATCATGTGACATGTTTAAGCGCCGTATTTAAACCGAAGTGTTTTGAAAGAAACCTCAGTTCTGCTCTGGCATTCGTGTCTGAGTGGGGTTCGTGCTAAAACAACACCTCAAGTTCCCTACTCAATACCTGTGCTGGAACCTTGAAGAGGATGTTCTGACTGGTTCATTTCTGCAGGTGTTAACATTTGCCTTGCTCATTGTGAGGATCCAACTGTAGGTCTTTACATCTGATAGTATCTCATCAGCTCTGCTGAAGTTGTTGCCGAATTGCCCTGGGGGTGAAGAAGGATGGTGGTGTCTTTGAGCTGATACTTTGATGACAGGGTTTTATAACACTTTTGGACTTGAGAAGGTATTACATTTCTTAGAGTAGTGATGAGCAAAGAACTCTCTTTCCGGCGTTAGTGTTTTGACCTTCATTCTTCTCTAAGGAGAAACTGTGCCCGCGACTTTTGTCTCCGTGATGCCTGTTTGCAAACGCAGCTTTTTTGTTGTGTAATGTTTGGACAAGGTGAAAAAGTTGTGGCCAAGTTGTGGGTTCATCAGTTTACTTTCCTACTGCACACTGTTCCCAGTGGCTGGTAGTTAAATTCTGCTTTGCTTGTTGTGATGAGGTAAAGGTGGGCCCGTGTGTGTCTGAAAATGTCACTAGTACCAGTGCTCTTGCTTGCCACATACTCAGGATGTAAAGTCAGTGCAAGATCAGCCAGAGACTGGCCTAAAGCAGGGAAAGGGAGCTGTATGGTCCACCTGTGTGGGTGTGCTATCATGTTGGCAAGTGCCAAGGCCTGTGCCACTCACACCAGGTGCCTTTTTCCTGCATCCAGGAAGGAGAGGACAATCCTGTGATGACTTTGTCTGCAAGAAATACCCATGGAAGTGCAAACATGCTTCAGAGATTCTGTGTCTAAGAGCTGCTGCATGAAACATCATTTTCCCATCTATATTTCCCTGTATGGCTGTGATGCAGAGTTCCATGGTGGTTGTACTAAGCTTTTCCCAGCCTTGACCTGCCTGCAGATGTTATTAAATGGTCTTGCTCATATAAAGTATCAGCCAAGGTTATGTCCTGTAATGTGTGAGTAAAGGCTGTGGGTGCAGAGCAAGAAGGATGAGAGGCTGGCTTCCTGCTGGGAAAACTGGAGGATGAATGTGTTTTTGGCTGAGCAGTGGTCTGATGTTGTGCCTGGTGCCAAGGCCTGTGCCATCTTTTCTGTGCCCCTGGTTTCCCTGTCCTGAAAGGCAAGGGTAGTCCTCTGATAATAGAGCATTTTTGCAATAGCTCTGCATTTAGAGAGATGATTCATGGATAGGGGTTGTGAATGAGGGATTTACATTGCTTAAAGAATCCCCTTCAGAGGTGTTATCAAGAGTGGGTTTAATATGATGTTGAAGACTGGTGGGAATGAAGGGGGTGGGAGGGTATTTTGGTCATGAATTTATTTGTTTGAAGTAGTTGTGAGCAACTTACTCATTGAATCCTGCCTTGTCTGATAGAGCTCTTCCTGAGAATGCTGGTTTGGGGAGGCAGACATAAACTTTGCATTAACCTTTGCAGAGTCACATATCTTCCAAAATGCCCATGTGCTGAGGAAGAATGATGGTGTCTGAGTTGATTCTGAAGACTGACACTCCAACTCAGCCATGTTTAGTTTATGTCCACTGGAACATTTTAGGTTCCTATGCATGTGTCTGTGTTATGATCCTTGTTCTCCCTAAGGAGAGTCTTTCAGTCATGTCTGTCTGGAAAGGTAGTTTTCCCATTTTTTTTCTCCAAAGGAATCCCCTGGAGAACTGTGCCTCTGAATACCAGATCCTCCTCCTGTGTACCTGCTCCATTTGACAGAGCCTGACATATTAGGTTATGATTCCTTCACTTCCCTGCGTTTGTCATTCTTTCCTTGTTCTAAAGCTGGGCCTCAGTTTGGATGATAGTCCTTGAAAACTGGCCTGCTTAAATTAACAGTTTGTACTCCTGTCTTGAAGGGGTTTAGCTGCCAAGACAAAGACTTCTGGTTCCCTAAGATATTGCTGAATTTCACCTGAATGTCACTTGCTTTTTCACTTGTGCTTGACATATGGCCAGGAGTTGGATTTGTCCATGGTGTGACTAAAGGCTGTGAATGTAGAGCAAAGAGGGTGAGAGGCTGAATTCAAACTAGGCAATTAGCTGAATTCCTGAGTTTTTGTCTGAACAATAGTTTGATTTCATGGTGTGTCAAGGCCTGTGCCATTTTTTCTGTGATCCTGATTTCCCTGTTTTCAAAGGCAATGGTAGAGCTCTGAAAACAGAGCTTTTGTCCACTCACTCTGCATGTAGAAGGATGACACATGGTTAGATGTCATTAATGAATGATTTAGATTACTTAAGGAGTCCTGTTCAGAGGTATTATCAAAAGTGGTTTAATAGGAAGCTGTTGAAGTTTGTCTTTAACGATGTTTGATGTCAAGGTTCACCGTACTACTTACTATGTGGCTGAAGCTTATAAAGGACCTTTTTGAACTAATCCTCTGACTTCCTAAAGCCCTGTTGCAGCTTGGATGCATCCAGGTCCTATCTTAGTCTTAGGTGTGGACTCTGGTGTATCTCTAATAGAATTAGCTACCTGGATTTCATTGGTATTGACTGAGATGTCCTCCTGGTGAGTTTCTCTGAGAACACTCTTAATGCTTCCTTGTGTTGCTCATCTCATTTTTTCTTTCCCCTCCCCTTACGTACATTTAATTATAAGTATATTTAGCAAGGCCTTGTTCTTCAGTGCCTCTTTTGTCATGTTATAGCTGGTGTGGAAGGCAGGAGATGTGAGTGGCACAGCTTTGCATTCCAGTTCTGCTGTGAGTCAACAGCTGTCAATGGGACTTCAGCAAAGTCACATTTTTGTGGACCAGTGTGTGTGATAGAAGAAGGGAAGATATTTCCCCAAGTGCAGAGTTCAATAACCCAGTCTCTGGTGGAGGACTGCTCCTCTTGTAGTTTGTCTCTTTATCAGTCCTGTACTATTTATGCAATTATATATCTTCTCAGAATGGTGGTGAGCAAACAAATGTGTTTCTTTCCTCTATATGATCATTATTCGCTACCTTCTCCTGTGATATTTTTGCAGAGTTGAATAGGGCTTTAGAGGGGTCAGAATGAGGACATATTTGTAGGATAATTTTTAATTCCTATGTGAAACCTCCTTTCTCTATCTAGATTTTCCTCTCACTTTTAAATGGAGAGTATAATCCAAGTCAGTATTCCATTTTCCCACCCTTGAGCTTCCTTCAGGCTTTGTTTCCTGCAACATTGTGCTTCACGTTTTCTACTTGCAGATTGTTCTATCCCATTGGTAACTGTGAGTGTTGTTTTGCAGCAAAGACTGACTTTCCCTGAGAACCACAGGAAGACAGAATGTTACATGTGAGGAAAATTAGGCAGAAGCTAAAACTGGATCATTCTATTTAGATGAAGGCCTTTGATAAGGCATTTAGACCTACAGCTTCCAATTCCTGAACAGGACACAAAGTCGAAAATGCCACAAGGACTGGTGTATTTCCAAAAATAACCCCCCCTACTATATGGTCCAAAGCAAGACTTTGGGGCCTTGTGTGTGGATTCAGACTTCTGTGACTTCCAGGTGCTTTGTGAAGGGTTTTTTTTTTTTTAAGGCAGAGACGTGGCAAAGCACCTGTACATTCAAGGAGTCCTGTGTTGCCCTCCAAGGGGCCAGTAACAGCTTTGTGGTTTGTTTAGCAATAATCAGAAATGGGTTAGAGATTTGAGTTTCTGCTCTGCAATATGGACCTTCTGGAGAACACTTGGATGCAGCCACATCCACTGCTGACTCCAAGTGGGTAACACGGATTAAACAAGATCAAAGAGCATTATTGCATAGCAGAAGTCACCTCTGATCCCTCTGTGGCAAGTTCTGCAACATAATAGAGCTTGTACAGTACTGCTGGCCAATCCCACCAGTCTGGGGATTGTCATTATCTTTTTGGGCACTACAGGACTACATACTCCTGTGTGTGATTTCCTACACTGTGCAGACCTGGATTTATCACAGTAACAAATAATCAGCGCCATGTGGGACAGTGGGAGGTATTTGGTTTGGCTTCTTTGGTTTATTAAGTGCCTGGGAGCATTGTTGTTCTGAAGTGTCATAAAGTCACCTAGTCCAGTTAAGGGAGACCTAGTCACCCTTAGAAATCAGTGCAGTTTGCCTACCTTCTCTCTCAAGGCCTCAGTGGTTTTCCAGGTGCTCTGGGCATGACTTTTGAAGGCAGAGTTGTGTCAGAGCAACTGAAAATCCCAGAGCTGATGTACCTGTTCCAATGAGGTCAGCAGGAGGTTTTGGATTTGTGTAGGACTCATCAGAAATCGCTGTACAGCTTTCAGCTGGTCATGCTGTTGTTTGATGTGCTGACCAGGTGATAGGACTTTTACCTGGAAGTTCCCAAACTCCAAGTGGTAGAAATGTCCAAACAATTCTTATGGCAGCCCTTGGAGTTTGGAGTGTCCACCAAGAGCACTGAGAGTTTCTGCCCATTGAAGAGTAGTGGGTGTCAGAATGTGCTCAGTGCAGAGCCTGCACTGCTCTGATTTCTTTTCCTCTGCCAGGGAATTCAGTGATTTGGGTGTGAGTGCAGGTCCACTACCCGAGAGATTCACATTTCCCCATCAGTGTTAATTGTTGTTCTAAATCATTATCAGACCTGAGCACCTTGGAGCAATGTGAACTCTTTTGCATGGGCTTCAGAGACATGTGTGGGGAGGAAGATGAAATATCAGCAAAGGGTGAAAAGATTGGCAGGTTTGGCATGAACTGAGTGAGTGGGACTGGGAAAGAGCTGTGACTGGATCTTCGAGGTTTTCCTTCTGACTGTCTCTCTTTCTTACAACTTGATAATGGCTCTTACCCATATTGGGTAACCTTACACACAACGAAAGTGAACTTCCACAGGTGGCTGTGGACAATATTTAGCTTCCTGATTGCCATTTCTCACAACCTTATCTGGGGTACTAATGACACATATAATCTGTAAAGCGTGTAAGCAACTTTCTTTTTAGATTTTATTTTTTCTATGCTCTGACTGTGGAGGAGGGAATCTCTTTATTGCTGTAGCACACGTATTTCCTGGTTAGTTTTTGCACCAGATAAGGCTACTAGATGTAAAAGTCCTTATAATAGAGCCATACTATTTAAAAATGTACTGTAGCTACAAAATCTTTTCAGTATGGATAGGAGACTAGTGTTCTTCCTCTAATCATTAGAATTCCTGCTAAGCATTAGGCAAGAGTTTCTGCGCTTGCTGATAATAATAGAACAGAGACCCCAGGGCCGTTGCATCCCCATCCCGGGCCAAAGTTGGTCCCCGCCGAGCGCGGGCGTGAGGCGGCTGCAGTGTTGTGTCGGCGCCTCCGGGTGCCGCTGTTGGGCCGCCGGCGAGCGTTGCTGGAGCCGCCGCCGCCGCCGCCTGTGCGTGCTGTCCCCGCAGGCTGCTGGCTCGGGCGGGCAGTGCGGGCCAGAGCGGCAGCGGCACGGGCAGCAGAGGCGAGAGGCGGCGCGGGCAGCAGAGGCGTGCGAGTGGGAGGCGGCGGCGGTCCGGGTTTGCTTTGTCGAGCGCTGCTGTGGCTGCGCCGAGCGGCTGCGAGGGAGGCGGGGCGGCGGCAGGAGCCTGGCGAGCTCGGCGAGCGAGCGCTGTGGGCGATGTCGGGCGGGCGGAGGCCGAGCGGCGGGCCGGGCGGCGGGCGAGCGGCGGTGCTGGGCGCTGTGCTGCTGTGGCTGTGCTGGCGGGCGGCGGCGGAGCGGCTCCGCTACTCCATGGCCGCGGAGCTGCCCAGAGGCTCGCTGGTGGGGCCGCTGGCCCGGGACCTGGGGC